>NC_039245.1:14983931-14988931 GCF_003368295.1 Carassius auratus | reverse complement strand
ACTCATAAATTATTATAAACTAAAAAAAAGCACACAGATTTCCCAATACTATTACTAAATGAACAATACTATTACTTAGTTCTAAACGGCCAAATATTTATTAAAGAGACATCCTCAGTTTCTGTAAGGCTGTATTGAAACAGTATACATTATCAAAAAGCCCTGTCAGTGTTCACAATATTAATTTGATTTGATTTGACCAGGTGTTCATAAGCAGCTCCATAGAGCCTATTACAATTGTTTTGTTCAAACAAAATTTAATATTCTTTTTTTTTTTTGCTGTGCTATTTCAATTAATTCAAACCTCTTGTTATGGATTTGCTCCATTAAGGGGCTATCCACACGTTTTTGTTCAACTTATCTCTGTTCTACATAAACCACTACATAAAGCTTTTGCACTATATTACACAAGCAGGATTCACTCCTTTGTTTTCCCACCAGGCTTCTTTATGTGAGGGTGCTCTCTGAATAATTTGGTTAGTGACGTAGCCAATCTGTCACTGTTTTTCTGCCGTCAAGTCTAAAATATTTACCTTCACCATTCAAACAACAAAGTGTTAACTTGTTAAAATTTAGACCCTCATTTAAATTTAGGCATGGATTTTAAACCCATTTTGGACGGCAAACTTAAATTTCACAAATCCAATCATATAAACACTCTTAAACATATTAATCCAGAGAGTGATTTAAATCAGCATTATAAAAGACAAAACAAGTCATTATTACCAGTAGCAGACAGAGCTGGATAACCAATCCACTTAAAGCTCGTCCCATGTTTGGCATTGTCTTTTCATTAGTTTCACTCAGAATTATCGACTTCTGTAAAGTAATTTCACTTAACACTTCTGTAATGATAAAACACTCATTCCAGAGGTTAGTGACTCAATTGAAACAAAACAGGAACAGAATTGTCCCCCAATAATATATATATAGCCATCCTCATGCATGCACATACTTAATACATTTATATTTTAACAGCTCATATTTAAGGTTTGCTTTTGGTATTAAATCGGAAGGATTTAAACTCAAACATTGTCTGTGCATTTTACCTAGTTTGAACCTAGTCTCTTATCTAATCTCAAAGCTTGCCTGTTCTTTAATGAATTTTATTTAGAGTAAAATCAGCTTGGTTGTTTTGGTCTTCAAATCATTGCTCTGTTTTGGTTACTCTGACTTAGCAGACCAATAAAAGAAGAAGAGCACCATCCCTGCCTCCACTCAAGCACTCTCTCTCTCTCTCTCTCTTACTGTGCAAAATATTATTTATTTATTTTGACAATTTTTGCCAAACTTTAACTTAGACTATAATATCAAATTCATTACAACATATAACCCTAAATTATTCAAATAGGTTAAAAATGTCAAAGTTTCTAGATCTAAAATCTCAGTTTAAACTGTTTAATATACATAATGCTAGGAACATTTCTTTAAAATTATTTTTACCTTACATGCTTAATTCCCTTAACCTTTGTTATCTAAACCATCTCTTGATAAAGCAGAAGCAGTCTTCATTTTTAGCCACCACCATATCTTGTTATCATCTTGTGTCATGCCTAATGACCTGCATGAGTAAAGACTATGATATAGACATATTAGTTCAATATCATTTTAGCCTCATAAGACATTTTTGTCTCAAAATAATGGCTGTCATCACATGGTCTCAGATGGTTCTTGAAAGCCCATTGCCATTAACTCTTTATAAATAAGCCTCTTTTCCTCAGGGTGTGATCCACTGGCATAGTTGCATCAAGTTGTGGACGCTTGTCACAACAATCAGTCAAGGAATGTGGTTGCTGGTGATCAGGTCTGGAGGAGCTCACATTTTGAGGCAGATTGCTGTACTTCATACAGTTCCCCTCTTAATGATGCTCTAGGCCTATCAAGCATCCGCTCAACTCCACTACCATCTCACATATAACACCTCCCTTCAGGGCAGGTGCCCAGTGGCGGTGACCCCCTGCCTTAGGTTGTCCCCTATTGGCCAGAAGAGGATCTTACCCGTCATTGAGAAATCACCTCATGCACACTGGTAACCACTCTTTCCCGTTGCAACATCCTCGACAGTCTTCTTCCAGAATCCAGTATTTCCCGCAGCTTAGGAAAGGTGCACTCAAGAACCATGAGAGCCAATGACAGCACCTACTAGTGTTAAAACACTGAAAAGGGTTAATCAAACTAATATTTAATTGCTAAACTCAATTGGATACCTCCAAACTATCATGCTGAGATTACTCAGTGAATTTATTTTTCACACCCGTCCATTCATTGTAATTTTCTGTTGCTTCTGTAGCTGCAGCCATCAGGCCCTGTATGATGGTGGAGACTAAAAATAAGACAGATAAGTTACTGGTCATAGAACAAATAGCAATACAACTGTATAACTATTCAGAATTATTACATCTATAGCTCAGGGTCTGTATTATGATTTTAAAGACCTCATGTCTCTTCAACAATTGCTCCTAAATTGTTATTCATTATTTTTATAATCTCTTATTTCTTACATGCATTGGGCAGTTGAACATTTAACTACCAATTGCCCTCTTCATGCATTAAATCTGAACTCTTTTTAGCATGTCCTTTAGCATCTCAGTGCCTATGATTTGATTGAAACACTGTGCTGTACTATAAATATCTTATCACTTAAACACAGGCTCAGATAACGGCATTTTAGCTTACTTTGAATGAGAGAGAGAGAACTCTGAGGGATTCAGGACTCGTAACAATGCATTATCATTTATTTTTAACCTAATTTCATCATACTATCATTTTACAAAACTTGTCAGAAATTATATGCATTTTAAAAATAAACAACTTTATATTTGTATTTTTACTTTATTTTCGCAACTCAAATGTTTCTCAAAGTTCTTTGCAGTCATTGTCATTACTTTTACATCAACTTGTATTTATTCATTCACTTAATTCTGGCCATGGCTTCTGAATTTCAACATTGGTTTTAAATCTGTCAGAGGTTATCTGACCCAGGTATATTACTTTGGGTCTTGCTAGCATGCTGTCTTCTAAGTTACTTTGAAACCCCCGTTTATGTTACTTGTTTACAACTTTATCATCTCATAAACAAACAATAATTTTCTTTTCTCTTCATTTTATTTTATTTTATTTTTATGATGCTGCGTGGCTGCAATTTTGCAATCCAACAATAAAATTAATCTTTTGGCCAAACATCAGTTAATATAGGAATTACAAATTTTCCATTCAGAATCAATCAATCACCTTTATTTATATAGTGCTTTAAACAAAATACATTGCGTCAAAGCACTGAACAACATTCATTTGGAAAACAGTGTCTCAATAATGCAAAATGATAGTTAAAGGCAGTTCATCATTGAATTCAGTTATGTCATCTCTGTTCAGTTGAAATAGTGTCTGTTTTAATTTGCAATCAAGTCAATGATATCGCTGTAGATGAAAAGTGACCCCAACTAAGCAAGCCAGAGGCGACAGCGGCAAGGAACCGAAACTCCATCGGTGACAGAATGGAGAAAAAAACCTTGGGAGAAACCAGTCTCAGTTGGGGGGCCAGTTCTCCTCTGACCAGACGAAACCAGTAGTTAAATTCCAGGCTGCAGCAAAGTCAGATTGTGCAGAAGAATCATCTGTTTCCTGTGTGTCCTGGTGCTCCTCTGAGACAAGGTCTTTACAGGGGATCTGTATCTGGGGCTCTAGTAGTCCTGGTCTCCGCTGTCTTTCAGGGCAGTAGAGGTCCTTTCTAGGTGCTGATCCACCATCTGGTCTGGATACGTACTGGATCCGGGTGACTGCAGTGACCCTCTGATCTGGACACAGACTGGATCTGGTGGCCACGGTGATCTCGGAACAAGAGAGAAACAGACAAATATTAGCGTAGATGCCATTCTTCTAATGATGTAGAAAGTACGGTGTTATGTGAAGTGTTCCGGTTCCAGTTTACCTAATTAATGCAGCCTAAAAATCCTTTAACGGATTTGGATATTAAAAGCATATTAGTATGTTATGTGTATGCCAGGTTAAAGAGATGGGTCTTTAATCTAGATTTAAACTGCAAGACTGTGTCTGCCTCCCGAACAATGTTAGGTAGGTTATTCCAGAGTTTAGGCGCCAAATAGGAAAAGGATCTGCCGCCCGCAGTTGATTTTGATATTCTAGGTATTATCAAATTGCCTGAGTTTTGAGAACGTAGCGGACATAGAGGAGTATAATGTAAAAGGAGCTCATTCAAATACTGAGGTGCTAAACCATTCAGGGCTTTATAAGTAATAAGCAATATTTTAAAATCTATACGATGTTTGATAGGGAGCCAGTGCAGTGTGGACAGGACTGGGCTAATATGGTCATACTTCCTGGTTCTAGTAAGAACTCTTGCTGCTGCATTTTGGACTAGCTGTAGTTTGTTTACCAAGCGTGCAGAACAACCACCCAATAAAGCATTACAATAATCTAACCTTGAAGTCATAAATGCATGGATTAACATTTCTGCATTTGACATTGAGAGCATAGGCCGTAATTTAGATATATTTTTGAGATGGAAAAATGCAGTTTTACAAATGCTAGAAACGTGGCTTTCTAAGGAAAGATTGCGATCAAGTAGCACACCTAGGTTCCTAACTGATGACGAAGAATTGACAGAGCAACCATCAAGTCTTAGACAGTGTTCTAGGTTATTACAAGTAGAGTTTTTAGGCCCTATGATTAACACCTCTGTTTTTTCTGAATTTAGCAGTAAGAAATTACTCGTCATCCAATTTTTTATATCGACTATGCATTCCATTAGTTTTTCAAATTGGTGTGTTTCACCGGGCTGCGAGGAAATATAGAGCTGCGTATCATCAGCATAACAGTGAAAGCTAACACCATGTTTCCTGATGATATCTCCCAAGGGTAACATATAAAGCGTGAAGAGTAGCGGCCCTAGAACTGAGCCTTGAGGTACTCCATACTGCACTTGTGATCGATCAGAACATGTCTCTGGTACTTTTAAAGCTTAAGCCAGAATCATGGTGGGA